>NC_056728.1:17875377-17902877 GCF_019279795.1 Protopterus annectens
TCTTGCTGAAGTAATTGCCAGTAGGAAAGCAGTTTTCCATGATAGGTGTTGAAGATCTGCTGTTGCTGCTGGTTCAAATGGAGGGAGTGTCAATTTTTCTAGCACAAAGTTCAAGTCCCATGCTGGTAAAGGTGGTTTCCTAGGAGGTTTTACATTCTTGATTCCTCTGAGGAACTGCCTGAGTAGAGGATGTGAGAAGACAGGGGGATCGAAGCTGTATTCTGCAGAAATAGCTGATGCATGTATCTTGATGGAGGAATAGGACAGGCCTGTATGGAGAAGCTCTGCCAAGTACTCCAGGATGTTAGCAATATCTATCTTTGACACATCTTTTCCTCTTTCAGTACTCCAAATGACAAACCTTTTCCATTTTCCTGCATAGTTCCTTCTTGTTGAAGGTCTGCGGGCTTCAAGGATAATGTCTTTAACCCTTTGGGATAAGTCTGGGTTAGTTGCTGTTATGTGATGTTCCAGGCAGTCAGTTGCAAGGTTTTTAGGTTTGGGTGCATGATGTTGTAGTTGTTCTGAGTTAACATCAAAGGCATCAGGGGTAGTGTCCACGTTCTCCCCCGAGACATGCTCCTCAGCAATGGATACCAGTGTTGTCTTGGCCAATTTGGAGCTATCAGAATTATCCTTGGACGTTCCTCTTTGATTTTCAGTAGTACCTTGTGCATCAAAGGAAGTGGTGGAAATGCATATGCTGTCAGGCCTTTCCAACTGAAGGATAGAGAGTCCACCTTCCATGCAAGTAGGTGGTATGTCCTTGTGCAGAATTTCTTGAGCTGGTGATTGAGTGGGGATGCGAATAGGTCTATTTGTGGCATTCCCCATTTCTTTGTGATGGCCTTGAAGATGTCCGGGTGTAGCATCCATTCGTGAGCATCCGAGGTAGTTCTGCTTAACATGTCTGCTAGGGTGTTTTCTTTTCCCGGTACAAATATTGCCTGTAACTGGATGTTGTAGCTCAGAGCCATATTCCAAAGGTCCAGAGTCATTCTGCATAGGGGGTATGAATGAGTGCCTCCCTGTTTGTTGATGTACCACATGACTGTGGTGTTGTCTGTCCTTATCATTAGATGGCCTTCTTTGAGGAATGGTCTGAAATTCTGGATTGCCAGTTTTACTGCCAGCATTTCTTTTTGATTTATGTGCAGATGCAGCTGGTCTGGAGTCCATAATCCTTGTATGCATTTGTCCAGCATGTGTGCCCCCCAGCCTAGGTCTGAGGTGTCCATTGTGATGGTTTGGCTTGCTTGAAAGTTGTGGAAGGGCAAGCCTGGGTTTGACTGGCATGCTTGAGCCCACCATAGGAACTCTTGTTTCAGGCATGGGATTAGTGGGATTTCGGTTTCTAAGCTGTGCCTGTGTTGAGACCATAAATTCTTCAGGTACCACTGTAGCTTCCTCATATGCAGTCTGGCATGGGGGACCAGGATTATGCATGATGCCATGAAGCCCAAGGCCTGCAGTACTTTTCTTGCTGTTAGTTTGTTCTGCTTTGTTAATGCCAAGAAGTAAAGAGGGAGTTGTTCTTGTTTTTCTGCAGTTAGGAATGCCATCTGTTTTACTGTGTCCAATTCCGCACCCAAGAATGTTCTTGTTTGGGATGGTATCAGTCTTGACTTTTTTAAATTGACTGTGTATCCCAGGGCTTGTAGTAAGCAAATGACTCTTTGTAAGTCTTTTGTCAGCTTGCTTTTGTTGTCCGCTTGTATCAGGCAGTCGTCCAGGTATGGATAAATTTGGATTCCCTGTAGCCTGCAATGAGCGATTACTGATGCCAGGCATTTTGTGAATACTCTGGGCGCAGTAGATAAGCCAAAGGGCAATGCTGAGAATTGATAATGCTCTGATCCTGCAAGAAATCTGAGGTATCTTCTGCAATTTGGTCGTATGGGGACGTGCAGGTATGCCTCCTTGAGATCTAGAGTTACCAGCCAACACTCCTTGCCCAGCATGGGAAGAAGTTGCTGTAGGGTCAGCATTTTGAATTTTGGGACAATGATGAATGTATTTAAGACGGACAGGTCGAGAATAGGTCTCCAACTTTTCTCTTTTCTTGGTACTAGGAAGAGTCTGGAGTAGAATCCTTTGCCCTGTTCTGTTAGTGGTACTCTTTCCACAGCTCACATCTTTGTTAATTGAGCTATCTGCTTTAGAGCTTCTGTTTTTTGATTTGGAGGTAGGTTTGGCATTCCCCTTTTTACTGGTAAGGTGTGGAAGTGAAACCTGTAGCCTTGGTCTATGGTCTGCAAAATCCACTTGTCTCTCACTGTGATTGTCCTGTTGCAGTGGCAGTGGTTGTGTCTGTGCCTCGCTGGTTATTGCCTTGCCACTGGCGTCCTCTGTAGGCACCTCCTCTGGATTGATTTCTGCCTCTGGAACGTCTATTCCTGCCTCTCTGAGATTTTGAGGAGTCTGGAAAGGACCAATTTTTGGAAGGCCAGTTCCTGCTAAACCTTGGGGACTGAACCTGTAAGAAATCCTTAACTGTTTGTACAGATTTTGCCTTCTCTTCCATTTTCTTCATTACTTGCTGAGCAGGAGTACCAAATAGACTGGCCTTATCCATAGGAGCATCTAACAGCTTTGCTTTAACATGATCCGGCAAGACCTGTTCTTTCAACCATGCATGCCTTCTTATAACTGTGCCAGTCATGGCTGATCTAAATGAAGCCTCCAGTGCATCATAGCCACATTTTAAAGAATGGTTACTAACCTGCTGAATGTTATTCACCATTTCTAAAACATATTTCTTATCTAAGGAGTCATCAGAGGACAGTTTCTTAGTTAACTGATCAAGCATAAACTCTTGGTATTGGATCATATGAAACTGACAGTTCAAAGCTCTAGCTGAGAGAGTAGCAGAGATGTAAACTTTTTTCCCCCATCTCTCTAAGGATCTGGATTCCCTTTCAGAAGGGAGAGGGTTTTTTGCTGAGGTTGAAGCTACTGCCTTAGGCCCCTGGGAGATAGTCTCAGGATCTGCAAGTGGGGCCTTGTATAGGTGGTGATGAGTGTCTGGTACCCTGTAAAACCTATCTGGTTTGGCAGGGGCTGGAGGTAAAGTATCAGGAGCAGTGCAAACATCATTAAATGCATCATCCACAACAGGCAGAACTGGAGGTATAGCTAAGGGCCTATGTTGTGGTAAGTGTAGAAAGGTCCTAAGCCTTTTCTTGAGTCTGAGAAATCTTGTCCCTGCCATTGGAATTGTTCTCTCATGGCATGTAAGGTTTCCCCAAAGGAAAATTCCTCTGGTGGAGAGGCAGATGGAATAGATTCTTCAGCATCGGAATCTTCATAAGTAGAAAAAGGAGCCTCTGGATGGTCTGTAATGTCTGAGTCATCCACAGAATCATCAGAGGACACTGGCTCTGGGGGCTCTGCTCTAGGTCTCTTTTCTGGAGGCTGAGAGGCCCTGTCTGGGTGAGATTGGGATCCCCTAATTAAAGATATGAGATCCTCTGCCAGAGTAAGCATTTGTGAACTGGAACTGGGCCTGTGTGATGGGGGCTTAACAGGCACTGATTTAGCAGTTTTGGCTGCTTTAGCCCTGGCAAAGGCCTTAATAGACATGGCTGCAGGAGGCCTAGCAGCACCACGTGCTGGGGTAGAGACATCCAAAGGGATGGTGTCTGATAATTCAATAGGAACCACATTAGTAGGCAAAACTTCAGAGGCCGATTCAACTAGGGTAGCAGGAGCCTCGGTAGTAGTGATGGATTCGGCTGAAGATTGACCCGTTTGCTCGGTTTCGGCCGAAACCAAGACACTCGCGGTTTGCTTAACAGTGGTTTCGGCCGAAACCGCGGACCGCGAGTTTCGGTCTTTTTCTTTGCGTTTTTTAACAATTTGGGTAGTCGGAGGATCCGACGGCATAATGTACGCAAAATCTGAGCCGAAAAACTGTTCAGCAAACTCCGACCGACGCCTAAGCGTTTGTCGGTTGAAGGAAGCACAGGCTAAACAGGCTGCTACGTCGTGGTCTGGGCCTAAACAAGGTAGGCAGTAAGAGTGGAAATCTTTATGAGGTATTTGTTTCCCACAAGTTAAACAGTTATTTACTTTTTCTGACATCGGCTGAGGCAAGAAAGAGTCCCCAATGGGGTACTTAGCTTTTTAGAAGTCTTCGAAGTAGTATTCGGTAGTAGTAATCTCTGGATCTGACCGACCGGCACTTGCGAACAGCTTCTGCTTCGGGCGCCACGCGGCAAGAAAGACTGGGGAAAATGGCGTCGGCTGATGCCTTTATACCCGAAGACCAGCAGAGATGACGTCGGGTGAAGTGCGACACCAGCCGAGGCCAGACCCAGACTTTGGAATCCGGCCGACCGAAGGGCTGCCTGATGACAGGACAACCCATTTGTTATGACTGCAGATGCATCCTTGAAGGACATCTGTATGACTGCTGGAAAGGATGAAGCAAGGATCAGGCAAATGCACATTCACCCACTTGTTCCTCAATCCTGCAAAAGTATGACATTGACAGACTACTCAGCCATCATGTCTCTCTGTATTCTTTAACCCCTTCACTCAAATGCTTCCCCATACATCTTTCCTCTCTGACCTATACAGTACACTCCAACTTCTTGACATCTTTGTTCTCTGCCTATACAGTCATTCCCATCTCTTTCCTCTTATGTTATTATCAAATTCTACATCTTTTAAGCTCTTGTCTCTTAAGCCAGCTCAAACTACATTGTACTTCCTTGGTGACAGCACGAATACTGAAGTAATGTAAGTAGGGGGAATGTATGTCAGGTCAAAGGAAGTTGTCCTGCATGCAGATTAGTCCAAACATTTACTGAAGCCTGAATGGTAGAACCAAATCAGAGATAGATACACTTACAGCAAGCTGATGTGTATATATTGCACTGCTTCAGACACTATTTTGGGTTATCCTGAGAACACAGGTACAGTCCTGAATAAGACAATATATCCATACAGAGACTATACAAATATGATCATCTTACAGTGCATTGCCTCAGATAAGGTGACACAAAAGCAACCAAAATGATCCTACAACTGTATAGTAAAACACTGATCTAACTGCAATTCCAGCTCCTATAACACAGAAGATATGTATTTACAACTTACACTAAAAGCTACTTGTTAAAAGGTTCACAAGTGTTAAAAATGTTTTCCTTCCAGCCAGCAACATATCACTTCAGTGCTGAGGTACTTATCTCAAGTGGGAGGACAATGAATGAAACATGCGAGATTCTAAAAGTGAAATGAAAACATGATGCTTCTGCACTTGGACGACCATATTCCATATGGACAGCTGAGGCAGGACAGGGTTAGGCATAGTTATTAGAGAGTTTATGGTGTTATCTTACTCTGGCTGGTACTGCAAACAGCGTATGTACAAGTGCAATGTAAAAAAAAGACATTATTTTAACCAGGGCACACTACATCAACGGCCAGCACACATGTTCCACTGTGCCACAGTACAGCACCATTAATGCCACCTAGAAAGCTGTAATCAGGACTAGAGTTCTCACATGAAGAAAAAATTTGTTGCAGGAGTAAAGTGGAAAGAGATTAAGATGATAATCTAACAGATGGGTTGGGATTATGACTACAAAGCTGAGATTTTCAAGTTCTTCAGCATGGTGACATGGTATTTAAGGGGGCATGCTACACATATAAACAGATAGTAAGGGACAACGGTGACAGAGAGAGTCTGAAGAGGTGATACCATACCTCTCAAATATCCCTGATTTTGCAGGATGTTCTGGATTTTGCTGATACTTTTGCCCTGTCCCTTGATTATCCAGTAAATCACAGAGGACTGCAGACAGTCAATGATGCCAGATATAGTTACATGCTTTTTATGGTTCAAAAGTGCATGCTGATACAAAACTTGTTGTTCTATTAACTTTTTTAAGTTAATTAAAGGAAAAACAAGTCCATGATAAACCATTAAAATGTGGCTACAGAACTCACAACTCATGCTCAACCCAAAAAAGGCCAAACTTCTACTTTTTCTCCATATCCCTCTCTCATGAAAAAACAAAATATAAAAGTCTCTCCTGATAATGCAACCACTGAAGTCACTTCTCATAGCAAATTATTGTGGGTGATAGTGGATGATAATCTTATATTCAACCTGCACATACAAAATTGCATTAGAAAAAAATCATCAAATCTAGGCATGAGTTACAGAGCCAAAAACTTTTTCATCGCCGCAACTAAAACTACACTTGCCACTACTTGTCTCCTCCCCACACTTCTTTATGGTGCTCCCATCCTCACTAACCTCCAGGCGTCACAAAAATTATAATCTGAATGATGCTATAACAAAGTCACTAAATTGCAGCAAATACCCCTTTCAGAACCCACCACTGTGTAGCACTAAAAAGCCTAAATTGGTTAGAACTGCCTCATCAACTAATATATCCACAGCTTCTTACCAGCTGTAAAATGATCCAGCATCCATCTGCCTGTCCAGCACTACAAAACAAACATTCTACACAACAATATCCCCAGTCAGTCATTGTGATACAGTGACCAAAAACTCCTGTCTGTGTACAAACCTAGCAAATCTGCTGGGCATTGTTTGTAGTCGTACAAGGATGCTAAGGCCTAGAACTCCTTACCTGTACCCATAAGGTCAACACCCTCCCGCCCATCTTTTAAAACCACTCTGAAAGACTTCCTAGCTAAAATCTGGCTTTTTCTTGCTCAAAACTAAGATAAAATCCCTAAATGTGAACAAGTACCTTTTCATGCCTTATAATTACTTACTCTCTCTTCATTTACCTCCTTTCTTCTATCAAATTCTCTTCCCTGATATTCTAAATATAAGCCTGTTTTTTCATCACTTCATATTGCAGTTCCTGTTTGAATTAGATTAGCTT
The DNA here is from genome assembly GCF_019279795.1 of Protopterus annectens. Taxonomy (NCBI): domain Eukaryota; kingdom Metazoa; phylum Chordata; order Ceratodontiformes; family Protopteridae; genus Protopterus; species Protopterus annectens. Next base: position 17,882,247 of record NC_056728.1, read on the forward strand.
ACCTTTAATTTCTCTACAAACTATCTTAAATTTCCATAAATATTAAAGGACCATCATATAATGTGCATCAATTCTTAAACAATGTTTTTATATTATGTCTAACGTGTTATAATTATTTAAACTGCAGATGCTTTTGTTTTATTTTTGTAGACTTAGAATTATTGTTCTTAAAATGCTTTGTAATAATTTGGAGCTTTTCTCCCCGGGCCTCAGCTGAAAATGTGCTTCTACCCAGTCGGAATTTCCCAGTAACAAAATGTCAATAAATAAATAAATGATTTTTTTGTTTTTTGTCCATCCCATTATTTTTGGCTTTATCTGGAATTCTTGAGCAAATAAGATGAGAAGCATGGGTTATGTTAACTTATGTAGGGGAGGGAAAAGGTGGGGCACAACTGTCAAAGGGAAGGGACAGATCAAATGTGAAATGAAAAACAACTGTTTCATGGACAGTCTGCTGAAAAAGTGGAACTCACTGCCTCAGGAAGTTGTCCTTTTGCTTCACACAAGTGGGTGGTTAAGGTGAAAGTAAAAACAGAACTGGAAAGACTAGCTGCTTAAATAGTTACCTTTTTAACTAAATGCATGTTTTGTGTGTCCATAAACAAATTACAATGAAACATTATTTCTAGATGTTACCACTATGGCATATATATATATATATATATATAGTCAAGGTAAAGCAAGCACCTCTGCAAAGCACCTAGACCCTGTAGAAATAAAGAAATAGATACATAAAGCTGAACTGCAACTCTGCTAAGAAAGTGAGCTTAAACATACAAAATTGTGAAAAAGTTAAATTAAAAAAAATCAAAAAAATGTTTTTGTCCCTATGGATTTAGGTGAACATTTATTATTACTGAACAAGGTTAAGTTGCCTTCGCCTATTACTACTGTCTATCTCTTTCAACTGAATGGGAACAACCATAGACACTGGAATTCCTAAAAGGATGATGCGGCATGAAATCTCCTGGATTTTGTGCTGTCCAGGGATGAAAGTGCTGTCAAAGGTGTACAGTAAAGGAATGTGAGTCAGTAGGAAATTCCTAAGGATCACCTGCTAGTTTAGCATAAAACAATTCACAGCCTGTTTATCCAAAAACAGACATTCTATAGTTACAGGTCTCCTCTTCATAAGGCATTTTCTTCTTTTGCACAAAGACAAAACATGACAGAACCAACCGATGGGCACACAAGCATGCACACTCTGTAAATACAAAAATATTTTGGGAGCTTTCAACACAAGCTCCTATTAAAATGTTGTTCTTGTTTTTTTATTTTATATATATATATATATATATATATATATATATATATATATATATATATATATATATATTTATGTAATTGACCCATCCACTGCCACTTACAAGCAAACTAATTTAAATGATCTATTTTATCTAAAATGAGAACAATCTGAAATCCTGTAATGAAAATATACCAGTAAAACATGTAAACTTGTTTTGTTTCAGCAGATAAAGAGGAGGACAATTATGTGCGAAATAAATTATCGCTTTGATGTTTGCGACAAGACCAAGTATGAATTCCTAAAGAACATGTAGAAACAGTGTGAATAAATGTATTAAATGACTCCAGCTTAATCCATAGGGGGAAAACTCTGGAGAGCAAGGATTTGAACTGGTGTTCTTTTCTGAGAGGTGCCCTAGCAATGCAGTAATCAATGATACAACAATGACAGAAGCCCAGTCATATATGTGGGTCACATATACATAATTATAACTTCAAATTATGATCAGCTCATTAGCAGACTTCTCTGAATGCTCTCCTCACTTTATCTTTGGAGTATACAGCCTGTGTAAAACACTCCAGATGTATTCTCATCATTTTATATGGTAAAATATGCCTCAGCATCGCCTACACAACACATTATTATACTGTCAGGCTAACTGAAAATAACTCCAAGCACATCTGCTGACTTCTAAAACTATACACTTTCATTTAGTGTAAGCTCGCTTGCTCTGGGTGATAAAATCCCCACAAGCTGTTTCATAAGCAAATTTAAGATAACTGTATCATTATGCCTATAAACAGAACTAATTCAGTGTATTTTGCCTCCATAAGCTACTCTCAGTCAACCTCACCACTACAAACAGATGTGCGTGCTTTTAAATCCTAAGTTATATCATCTGTTGCACAAGGCATCATCATAGCTGTACCACTAAAACTTTCAAACTGTGATGAAAGTCACTTAACTAAATGGCCCATAAGGTTATTTTTTACAATGCTATAGATTAATACATATGAAGAAACCATAATAAAACTGATAAATCATTAATACAGCATAGTGACTTTAGCTTAAAAAAAACTCTGTTTATTCCAAATGGGGAATGCAGGAAATGCAATTTTTACTCAACAAGGTAACATTATTCATGTAATATGATCTTGGGTTGTCTGTGGGCATTTCTATCATGTGTAACACCATATTCAATGAAACAATATTGACTGTGTGAATAAAGCAGCCAGCCAAAGGTTCTGTTTTACAGCATGCAAACGACAATATTTTCACAACAGTTGCTTTGTAACAAGGACTGCTTTCTAAATGAAGCTGCTTTGTACTGTTCATCTTTATAAACGGACAAATTCTTCCATCTCATGGTTACAGGGAGACAGCAGAAATGCACTGCTTGCGTGTAAGTAGTACAAACAAATACAGCACAGCGCACATTCCCTTGAGTAAAGCAGATCAGCAAGCTACTTTCTCAACATTCACTGACAACACAGTACGATCAAAATGCCTGAAGCATCTTTTTTCTTTTGCTTGTCAGTTTATTAGACAGTAAAATGACAAAGTTGTCAAAATACATAGTTATATAAAGAAGATAATAAAATCTTAGCACCATAATGGGTGAGGTAGGGGCAGACTGTTGTGATCCCTTGGTCAAGTTCTCCACCAGGTTTATCTGGCTGTCTCATGAACAGTGGCAATCAATTGCTTTTATGCTACTGTTTGTGCTATTGAAGCATTTTCAGAGCCATGTTCTAGTACAAAATCTCATACCTTCTTACACCCTGTGCATGACAGATAATAGCTAGAAATGTAATAATACCAAAATCAGAGTATGGCTTTCATCTTACATCATTACATTCCTCAACCAATACTCATCTCCTTCAAATAAGGGTACACAAAGTTTGCCACTTTGACCTCTTAGCAAGCTCATAGACTCACTACTATGAGTGAGTCATCAAAAGGTTCAGTTGGCACCCATACAAAACAGAGCAGATGCTCACTACTCCCCAAACTGCTGCCCTGCTAAGAGCCAACTGACAATTAGATAAGAGTTGTACTCCCTCACATACTCCCAAATTAAAAGCAGTTTCATTAATGAGGCCTCTTTTGGTAAGACTACTGTTGAAATAGCATTTATTATAGCAATAACCAACAATGTGTGTGTGTGGTATATTGAAGATTTACCCACGGTTGGTGTGGTTTAATCATGGGGGTGAAGCCTGAGGGATTAAACAAAGCCAACCGTGGGTAAACCTTCAGTATACCACACCAAGGAGTCAGTTATTGCTATTAAACAATGACATTATTTAAGAAAAAAAATGAGTTACCTTTCTTAAATAATGCCTTTGTATAATGGGTCTGTGGTGTTCTGCTTTCATTACATATCCTGCTTTTATTTTTTTATTTACTGCACATGCATATGGAACTTACATTCCCACGCTTATGCAGTACATTAGTACTTTGGAAAGGAAGCAACGGAGAAAGGAAGACCTCTGTTATTCCTTTTTTTTTTTAAACAAAAGGTTGAAATTCTGACACTTTACAGGTATGAGAGAGAGACAGGAAATACAAGGAAAACTCAGGTATGTTTCTTTAGTTTTGAATAATGTACCTGATTTCACTAGTATTTTCTCCATCCTGTCTCTCTCGTACCTCCAAGACTATCCGATTTCTAATTATTTTATTATTTTTTTATGGTGAGGAAAACTTAAAAAAAAATATAGCATATATTACTGAAACTTTTTCCATGAGTACATGCTCGATTTACAATGGGCACGCTGATTGGGCTAACCAATCAGCATGCTAGTTTTCAAATGTTAATTGGCAGTCGTATAATAAACAGTTCTAATGTCATGGAGCCACCTTCCAAATGCCATCAGGAAATGTAATTCTATAAAAAGTTTCAAATCAAACCTGAAGCAGCACATAAGGGACAAGTCTTACACCTGCTACAGAGAACAGATGAGACATAAATCAAAATATTTCTTCTACTTCCTTTTCTCACCTGAAATCTACCTACACAAAGACAGCATTTGTGATGTGCATATTTTATCTAGTCTTCTCCAGATTCAAAAATATATGTATAGTTTACAAATGAATTTAAACTTGCTATTACGCAGACAGTTCTTAAGAGTGGTTACTGTGATCTGGTTGGCTGATTTAAAGCACTTTGAATTAAATTTTTGCGATGGACCCAACTGCAATTAAAGGACTCTGCAAGCACTTTCTCAGGTCAATCTTCAAAACACATGGCTTCTGTAAAGAAAGGCAATAACTTTCTACAAATATGTTTGTTACAAAATGTAAATTACTTCTTTTTTTCACTAAATTCTGGATTCTGCATTACAACTATACTGCACCAAAGAAAAGCAGTTCGAAGTTTTAGAATTATGGCTTCTCTGTCTCAACTACTTTATACTGATGAAAAGACAATTCAAGTCATAATTTGCATGTTTTACTTCAAAGTTACTACTGTGTCCTTTGTGTGAAATCAGAGCTACAACTTCTAGCTCAATGTATATTCTCTTTGGTGTTTATTAAGCCTGCTGCAAGGCATTTTGCATTAGCGGGCTTCTTCCATTTTTTAAGTTGAAAAGATTGCAAATTTATTTTATTTTTATTTATTTATTTAACATTTGTTGACCAGGAAAGTCCGACTAGGTTCCACAGATGCTGTTTTCAGTGGAGGCCCGGGGTGAAATGCTCCAGAAGCATGTCTTTAAAATGTGGGAGGAAACCAGAGTACCCAGAGAAAACCCACACGAATGCAGGGAGAACATGCAAACTCCACACAGAAGGCACCCCAGCCGAGAATCGAACCGGAGAACCTCTTGCTGTGAGGCAACAGTATTAACCACTGCACCACTGCGCCACCCTATCATCCTATCTCTTCAAAGTCAGGACACATTTCCCCCCAAATTAAGGGGGAAAATGAATTACACTTTTTCAGTAGGGAACCTCTGGTAATGTCTGCTAGTTTAAACAAGCTCCCATATCATTGTTATGACAGTGAGAACATTACTGTGGATGTGCCCCATATACTTAAGTGCTTTCACAGCTGATAAAAGAAAAAGATTACAGAGGTTTTCTCACACCATCTGCACAAAATATATTATTACAGCTAAACTGTTCTGGGAAGATGAGTTACATACTCAGTACAGCAGTCTTTTTAATCCTAGTACTGTGCAAAAATTCCATCTTTTCAGTTTTGTCTAAAGGAAATCTTGTCTGTAGAGTAGTACTAGGCAGGCAGTCTGCACAAACAATTATAGCCTAGCCATGCACCCTAGGAAGTACAGCCGTAAATGTACCTCCCTCCTTGATAATGACCATACTACTAATCTCTGAAATAAATTTATGTAAACCCATCCAACTATCAAGACTTATCTTAAAAATGTTACAGCATTTAGTATGCAAAGGAAGATTGTTCCACTGTTAGGACATTCTTTAGGGAATAATTAGTCCCTCTTGGAGACTCAGGCTTATGTTGTAGTGTTCCTAACATTACCAGTGTTTTTGAGGTGCAGAATATGTAGTAAAACAGGGGGCCAAATTCAATAACACCTACACTAAGTCCTCATGGTTTGTATTCAAGAACATCCTCAGCACACTTCTCACGCTTTCTAGTCACTCAGACAGATTATACTAAGTGTACATGTAGTCTACACTTGGTAACCTTTATGAACCCCCTCAGTATTTAAAGCTACAAGAAACTCAGGAGGAAAACTAAAATTAGGAAGAAGAAGGTGTGAGTTATGTTTGAGTTGTCTGTTCACTCAGAACAGTGTACACTTAGTGTACGCATTAATGAATCCCAGGGGCTTTCACAGCCTGAAAGGCAAGACAGGCATCTCCCATATTTGTGTTTTATTTGGATGTGCTGTCCCACAGGATGTGCACTAGCAAGCACCATCCAAAATCATGCCCCATCTTCAATAATGCAGGACTTCTCCATTAACCAACTCACTCTCTGGCTGAATCTTGTATGGAAATGTGGGAATCTTAGTTACAGAATCATTACTTTCTCACTTTAAAACAGATAACTAACAACAATAACAAAAAAGTAAAGTGCAACTTGCCCCGCTTAACCCCCACTACAAAACATGGTTGCCTGTTCCAAAAACACAGAACAGCATAAAATGGACAACTGAAAAAGTAATAGGGGCTGCCACCACCTTAATGATCTTTTGCAACGGGAACACATCCCTTTGGAAAAAGTTTTTCTTGCATTACTCCATGTGCATAGTTGCTCTGGTTGCAAAATATATCATTACTTACTGAAAATGGGCATTATTTAAGAAAAAAACATGTTTTAAGTACAGCGTATTTCACTGAATGCTTCCAGCTTGTGGTTACTTGGTACCGCTTGGTAACACAGCTGGGTGGAGAAGTCTTTCAGAATGATTAGGAAATGAGCAGTTTGTGAAGCTTGAGTTATAAATTATAAACACCATTTAGTTATATAATTAAGCAATGAGTGGATGTAGGTATATTGAGGATTTACCCACAATTGGCATAGGTTGGTCACGAGGGCAAATCATTCCTCATACACACGCACACGCACACACACACACACACACACACACACACACACACACACACACACACACACACATACACACACACACACACAAGTTGGTTACTGCTACTATATAATGACATTATTACATAATGACATTATTTAAGAAAAAAATGCTTACTTTTTTAAATGTCTTTGTAAACGGCACCGTAATGTTCCTCTGCATTGTTTCCTCATTCTTCTGCGTTCATTGATGTACTGAGCGAGCACATAGGGACTTACATTCCTACACTTGCACAGTACATCAGGGCTCTTGGCTGTTGAAAAGAAGCAACAAAGAAAGGAAGATCTCCATTGCTCTGCACTCTGTACCTACCTCTCGACCTCTTAGCTCAAGAAATATCACAAAGCATTAAATAACGAGGGACAAAAGCCCTCCAAAATAAGATGGGGGCAGTTGTAAATGTTGCTCTTATAAACTTAGAAAGCTGCTAGAATAGCAAGATATATGGTATTGTGCATTGCCTGTATGAATTCTGAAACTGAAAAAGTGTGTCATTATTTAGTGGCTTCATTTCTCAGTGATTTTTCAGAAAACTACAAATTTTATGAGGGACAGGCCAAAAATAGGAGACAAAATTTTGGATCGTCTGTGAAAATCTGGACAGTTGAGATGTATGCATCCATAGCATATAATAATAGATGAAAGTCTGTTCTCACAACTTACAACGGGTGTGCTGGTTGCGCTGACTAATCAGTGCGCATGTTTTTGAATACTAATAAGCTATCACTGTACAATTCAGCAATAATCCATGACTGGGTCTGGGTATCCTAGGCTTTACCCATAACTGTTGTTGTGGGTAAATCCTGTAAAACCCACACGCAGGAATGCATTACTGGCATTATACAGTGACATTAAGAAATAAACTGTTTATCTTTTCTTATATGTATACAAATATAATATTTATGTTTAATATTTTTGCAGTACTTGTTTATTGTCAGTTTTACATACCTATACATATTTATGCAGATTTATGTAAAAAAAAAAAAATATATATATATATATATATATATATATATATATATATATATATATATATATATATATATATAGATATATGTGTGTGTGTGTGTGTGTGTGTGTGTGTGTGTCATAAAATTAATCCACAGGGAAAACTGGTACTTCACGAGCAATGCACATGCTGACTGTGACTCCTTAAAATCAGCAAATAAGAAACACACACCACAGATTAACTCAGCTAAAACTTCAAATAATCAAGCACTTGTAGCTTGTTTAGAAATCAATGCTTCTTTATTGAAAATAAAAGATATTGAAGGACTTTGGCCCGTAACAGATGTGAAACAGTATATTTGTCATACATCATTGCTGAGTTACAATGACAATTCCTTATGGGAAGAATTTATTACGAACTGACCAGGGTGTTATATTTTCTATGCCCAAAGGTTCTTAGTTTGTATTAGGTCTTAGTGGTTGCACAGCTTTCTTTTAATTTGTGAATTAGTCTCAGCAGTACTGCAATTGTTTTTCCTAGTAAGTATAGTAAACCTGCTACTCTTGCCTTTGGCCAATCCCAACTGGCATCTTATTTTCAAAGTCATCACAGGTTCACAGAATAAGCAGACTGATGTCCACAATCCCAAATTGTTCTATTTTGGGATTATATCAATTCTGACATTTTCCTACTAACCTGAACTGCTTTTGTTTCTTCTGTTACACCAAAACTGTCTCTTGCACTACAGCCTATTTCATACTCTAATAATCCTGTCCTCTGAGAATTTGTTTTCGCTTTTCTTTCCATTCTGGTCCTCTTACACATAGTCTTTGGCTGGAAAAAATAACTCCAGCAACTGCAAGTATCTGTTGATATCTGTCTTTTTCTGCCATGTGGAACTACAGCCAAAGCAGCACCTTCAATCACTACAGCAAAGTAGTACAGGTTCCCCATCTCTCTACCACTTACATGTCCAGAGATAATTCTAATCACCAATAGTGTTTGTCTTCTGTGCTGGATTTGGTCATCTGTGCAAAACTGTAGCTCTCTGCAACTTCCCTAATGTGTATCATTTTGCTAACATTTATGTGATTCGAACTTTCCCATTGCTGAATTCTAAGACAGCTCCATGATGGATTAGCATTCCATAATTTTTTAATTAAAGTCTAATATATGTAGTTTCAAACTTATACTGCATTCACAAATAGATGGTTTCTTGTTTGGAAAATGGCAAGCTCGACTGCTTGGGTTGGTAATGTTACATCTGCCTTCTCTATGATCGGGCTCACTAGACTCCTACCCCCCATCCCCAATTCATATCCACCCCTCTCTAAACTTAAACCATTCTGTCTCTACATCATCCAATAACCTAACTCCACCCATCCTAATATTCTTCAACTCCAGCCCTTATCTTAGAACACACCATCCAATAACCTAACTGCCGGACAAAACAGGGGGCAAAGACCCAAAATTAGGGACTTTTTTAAATATTGCTCTCACCAACCTAGAAAGTTGCTAGAATAACAGGATTTGTGTTAGCATGCATTTTCTGAAGGACACGAAGTCTGAAACTCAAATGCATGTCATTATTTAGTGCCCTTACTCCTTAGATCATCCCAGTGATTTGTCAAGAAACAATTTTTATGACAACAGACCAAAAATATGAAGCAAAAATCTGTACAGTTGAGAGATATGCTGCCTAGACATAATTGTAATAACAGAGACATAGCTAAAACAAGAAGTTACAGATGATGAAATCTTACCCCCAAGCTGTAATATTATCAGAGTTGATAGAAAACACAAAAGGGCTGGAGGAGTTGTTATCTATAAAAACACACTCCAACTAAATAACTCACCTCACAATCCACCCCAATTTAATAATGCCGGAATCTACATCTCATTCCTCAGGCTCAGCGATCACACAACATTATGTATAAGAGGTGTCTATATACTCCCAGCCAACAATATCAATACAGCTGATGAACTTTCCTGAGCCTAAACTAATAGCCCTCAAGAAATTAATATAACTTGGTGATTTTGACATTGACAGGCAGTACAAATGAAACCTCACTGAAGACTACAGGTCACAGAGCTGGGGTTCTGTATGCTAAGGATGTAGAAGATGGTGAGCATTAGTCCATGCCCTGCCTCTTCTAAGTAGCAACAACATTCCTGGCCAACCCTCTGGGAGGAATGAACCCGGTAACATTAGACTAAGTAAGTATACTCACCATCTCCAGGACCCTGATACAGAAGAAGGGAATAATCAAGAATACAGGATGGATGCCAGCATTTATCCTTGAAAGCACTTGACAAACCATAACAAAAAAAGGAGTCATGGCATCAAAGGATGTTGTGTTCATAGCTCTGTTTTCCCTTTTGAATATTTTGACTACGTGGAACTAATTTTAACCCACAGTCACAACAGCATGAGTGATAAAAGGAACAAGACATGGATACCATTTTAAAAAGCGGTATTTTTTTAGCATTAAAGTAACACATCTAAAACCATAACTAGTTTGTAAGAACATATTTTGGTTTGGAGATGACAACACACAGTTTTGTTGCTAGCTAAACTAGGTGAAAAGGTCATGCCATCAAAAGCAGAACATTTCTTTTCAAACCCCATTGTAAATTCCAAGCACAGAGCACAGGAATCAACCAATCGCTTGCTTTATTACAAAGAAAACACAAGTCATCCTGAAGCACCCTGCTTCCTGAAATTAGCCTGAACAATAAACAGCTTATGCTCTATACAAATGATGTACAGGAATGTTGTCAGTCAACAAAGCAGGGGTGTTCAGATTACCAAGGACAGTAAAGAGTCTCCCTTCAAAAACAGCTGCACTTGGGTGCTCAACCATGGCTGGTGGAAGCAGTAAGATACTGGTGGTTACAACTCTATGTTTTCAGCAGCATCAATATGTGATATTAAAAACAGAAAAGATGCATATCAAAGCCAGACTTCACACAAAGCCTACTGACCTCAAACTCATTTGAAACAGATTCCAGAAACATGACTAAATTTGCATATGTTCACCTTTCCTAACATCTTAGGTTTGCTGTTGGGGAGAGGAAATGAATGCAGTGCTTTTGCACATCAAAATTTGAACTAGTTATATTTAAGTTAATTTTTTGCATCAGTGAAATGACAATCTTCAATGAAACTCAGTACTATAAAAATAAGCAATACAGTTTGTCCTTCTGTAAACTGAATGAGGGTAAAAACAATGTTTCATCCAGTAACTGTACAAAAATATTTTCAAGCACTGATGTCACGTAGATGGATTATATCTATGAATGTTATATACTAGGATATCATTATGTTATCTGATTAGAACATTTTTTATAACAAAACAACAGTAACACATACTTCTTATAAAGTTAATTTATCCAGGCAGCGTATGTCTATGTCTTACAAAGTAGGGTACATCTGTACTGCAGTACACAGATGTGAAAGTGGACACCAATTCTCTCACACAATGCACATATACAATGCAAATTGAGAATTTACCATAAATAACATTGCTGGCAAGTCTAAACAAGGGCCTGCTAGCCTGCACACTGAATTTACATTTACTGTGAAATCTGACAGACTTCCTGCTACAGAGCAGATACACAAATGTTTGCATTGTTTAGATAATCAGGCACCCAGCTATGGAATGGGAGAGGACCTATGTATATATTCCACTGTACATGTTAAAGCACATAAAGTACTCCACTGTCCTTGTTAAAGCAGGAGTCTTCACAAGGCATGCTCACTGACTCCATCTGTGAAGATATACAGAAAACCTATGAGGAATGGTACACATTATGATACTGCCAACTACGGGTTCAGTAATTAGCATGAGCCAAGGCTTATTTCTGTAGTGTGTGCTGAATGCCTTTCAGAGTGAGTGACTGAAATATGTTTGACAAAGTTTTTAATAGCACTTTGGTGGCAACCTCCCTTCACTTGTATAACTCTTTGTTGAATACTACCATGACATAATATATTCTTTGCAGTTTTGGAAGCAAGAGTCTGTTACTGAAATACAGAAACTCCTTTATAAAAGACTCTCTATTTGTTCTGTGGGGGAAGCATACAAGCAATAAGCTGCCAAAAAGGCAGCATGGGTTTCCTAGTTGCATCTACCCCTCCCTACCCCACTCCGAGAAAGCCCTAGTGGTAATCTGTAAATTTTCCTCCACTAAGCTGCATCACCTAACTAAAGCATCTTTTTTTTCTGCAGGAGACTGGAAGGTAATTGTGTAATTTCCAAGGAAACATTTAGTAGTCACTCCTGTCATCATTTTAATTTTAGGGTGTTGGATTTTCACTTGGAAGGATTTCATCTTATGTATAATGTAAATCAACAGATTCTTAAGGCAAAAATAGGCCTCCACTGTTGGAAATGGACATGGATACAGTGTGGTACTAATTACTCTCTCCTCATTGTATTATACAATTTGGAAAGTTAACATTGAATGTGTTGACAGTTAAAATGTGTTATTTGCTAAGTGACTCCTAAAGGATACTGACTGAGCCTTGTACTTCAGACTGAAGCAGATGTATCCTGCTGCTTTCTAAATGCTCACGAGCTACAAATCTTATTAGTCATGCTTTATTTTTATCCACATATTATTTCTTTATTCTAACCATATGTAGGTCTATTTTTTCAACAAGGATCTTATAAAGAAAAGGTACACATTGTGCTATTTATTGTCAGATGCATATTTTCATTGCAACATCTGCATCATTAGCAGATATCCCACTATTGCAACAGTCCTAACCCTGAATGAATGGTTACTCAAGTTCAGCACTTGAAGCTGGACAGCTCCCTCAGAGCAAGTCTGCTCAACGACTTTGATCGGGCAGTGCTCAGGAGAACTTGTCTTTGTGTGGTAAAATTAAACCAATTTTATTTGTCACCAAACAATGTTGAGTACAACAACTGTTTACATACAAAACGAGTGCCTGGAAATGCTTCTGGATTTCATATTACAGAAGTTTTCCCAGTAATCACCTTTCTCCCTTCGTACAATAAAAGAACTATTAGATTTATTTGCAAGTATTTTAATGAGATGATATTTCCAGCCACTCAGAAGGAATTATACAGATTAGTTTTAGAGGGTCTAGCCCAAATCCTCACATTATCTCCTGAAAGAGACAGAATAATTTGGGATGTTCTTTTAACTTCCAGTGCCACAACTAGCTTTATCACAGTACACACTTGAGGTTTCTTTTAATGAGGCTGCAGAGAATCCACAAATTGCACTGAGACCTAAAAGAGAATCATATACAAGGCAGACTCATTGTGAGGAGGAGTCCAAATGGCAAGGTGGGTGGGGTTATACTTTCACTAGGTGAATAAGTGGAAAATATACATAAAACAAAAAACATGCATACATACCTAGTATTACCTGCAAATTATAGGCCTATACACTGCATAATCATGTATGTTTTGGATTTCCATAAACAGTAAGTTGTAGGATAATCAGCACAGAGACAGACTTCAAAGCTCCTGCATTTGGGACTATACTGTACTAAATTAGGAAGCAGGATTTGTACAGAAAACCAAGACAAAACAGAGGCTATTGAGAGGCATGATTCCAGTACACAGATGAATCAGTCTTAATCAATTTTCCACTTTCTGACAATTCTGCATATTCGGGGATCCCTGGCCCATCTTTTAGATTATATAAATTGGCTAGATCAAGCCAAATCATTCTTTAACTCTGGACAAACTTCAGTGTTTTTTTTTCTCTCTTTAAGTCAGGAAAACATCAGGACAAACCTGAGAGGCAAAAGGGTGGTAGTGGTGACTGGTGTCATGTGGTCACACTCTGGGCTAAATGGCCAAATCAGCTAACAGACTGAAACATACACAAGGCTCAACTAAGTTAATAATTTACTGCTGTGATTTCAAAAGAAGGTCTTTTGAAGAAATATAACTATGCTTCAGCCATGGCTGATTTTAAACTCAAGTTGATTTTTATCTATTGAAATTATAACTTTTTATCTTTGTTTTTACCATATAAAATATTTGAAAAAAAAAATCCAACCTCTTCTGCATTTAGAATCGTTCAGAACTGTTCAGTATTTGCCCTTCTTCTCAGACACTAAAAGATTAACACAAATGTTCTTTAAGCACGTTTAGACCTAAAGAACTGCAAATGAAAATCATCTGGTCAATCTACTGCCCAAAGGTTCTTAATGGAAATAATGGCTTTAAAGGCCCTTTGACATATCTATGACACTATTAGGAAGTCTCCCAATCCAAGTCTCTTGTCATCTAATATATAAAAACTAAAAGTGTTTCCAAGGACACATCACGGATTTCACCTAATCTACACTGTGCGGTGAAATAGTTACTATTCCTTCCAACAGCCATCTCTTAACGAGCAAGTTTATAAGCTGCACAGCCTCCTTTTCCACATCCTTAATGTGGGTATGGCTGTTTGCTTGTACTTCTTAATGGTGTGTAACCAGTTAACATCCCAAAGTCACTTTACATTAACACTCTGGATAACTTATAGAGCAAAGATGATATCACTGCTAATGGTGAATAAGGTGTCCTCCTCTGTCAGTTTACGACTGGGTACTTTCACAAGAGAATGCTAAAGCACTCAGTTTCAGAAACCCTTTTCCAGCATTGCTTCTGCTTCTACTCCAGACTTTAAAAAACTGTTGAGTAGTACTGATGCAGTTTTAACTTTACTGTTCTAATCTTTTAAAAACATCACTCCTTTCTAGAAAACTAGCTGTGTTTTTTACTTTTCCCCAAAGAGTGAGAGAACAGACTGGAGCCTGAACTACTGCCAAAGGCATGCAAGGTCCTGAGTATATGAGGGAAAGACTGCAGCAGCAGCAGTAGTGCACCCTTCTTAATTAATGTACCACATCTGCCAATGTCTGTTACTGTACAATCAGATGACAGAATGCACTTTTCCCCTTTGACCTTGTGACCTGTCACCTCTGCATGATTACATTCTTAAGGATACCAAATTATTTTATACAGTCTGCAGCCACCATACATTTATTTTATTTTATTTACTGACTTTCTGGACAAATATAGACACTTGGCATTCCAGGACATAGGCAGCAGCATGAGGGAGGGGGATAAACTGACAAGACAGCACAGCAAGCAGGACAAAAGGAGGAGCACTCACCACTTAAAATGTGGTGTGATCCACCAATGTAACCACTACATAACTGCAAGACATATCTTAATTTGACTTCTAAAACACAAAAGTTGCCTAACCTCCATCACATCCTTATTTCTTGTTGTTAAAATGTACCTTTGTGTTATAAAGCTCAACATCATCACACCCCTTCCACTTATAAATACTTGTACACAATGGTATCTGTACATTAAATCATATTCACACACACCCCCACCCCCAACTGAGAAAACACTTAAGAAGCTATGACATTCTACAATTAAACTATTACATACTTTAAGCAGTCAACTCTCCTCAACCTGAAAGCACACAACTACAAAAGTTTAGAAAATTAGCAGAAGCAAGGCAATATCCTCTTCCAAAGGTCAGAAGGAACAGAGTATTCTCCAAGCCAGCCAAGACAGAAAATTCCTTCACAAAATCTACATCTAAGAATAAGTGTGAATTGATATAAGTACCTTGTGGGATTCATCTCCTTAACAGCAGCAGTAGTACTACTTCATACCCTGGCTGGAATGGATGTGCCAAAAACAACAAAAACACCAAAGACACCAGGAAGAGCTAGCAGAGCCCTGTACTTTACAAAATTTTTATATTCTGAAATTTTTCTTTTCAATGTGGCAAGTATTGGTGCAGTAGAGAAAAAAAGATGGTCACAGACAATCATAAAGACAAGCCCACAGACAGAGACGTAGATGTATGGAATCACCAAGTGACACTCAATAAGAAATTAGGCTGCAAGAGTTCTCAATTACAGCCCACAAGAAAGTGCTATACAAAAGGAAACAAATAACTTCCACAACAAAAGCTGACAAAGGACCATACAAAATGACATCAGAAATCAGTGTCAAAATAAGCCTTAAATTTCTGCTTCTCCCCTTTCTAGTAACTCGAAAACAAATTGTTCAGTCATATTGGTCTCAAAATGAGATAAAATAATTTCAGGGGATTGAATACTTAAGCAATAACCCACGCCTAGGTGTGGGTAATGCTGGATTTACCCACGGTTGGTGTGGTTTGGTCACGAAGGCGAAGCCTGAGTGGCCAAACAAAGACAACCGTGGGTAAATCCAGCATTACCCACACCCAGAAGTGGGTTATTGCCATTATACAATGACATTATTTAAGAAAAAAAATACTTACTTTTCTTAAATAATGGCATTGTATAATGACTCCGTGTTGCCCTTCAGCAGCTGTCCAGTATTCTGCGGCAGTTCTGATGTACTGTGCATGCGTATGCTTACGCAGTACATCAGAGCTGTGTGTGGAAGCAACGGAGAAAAGAAGATCTCTGTTGCTTTTTAAAAGGTGTCTCGCTACGGTAAAAGAGTTTAACATAGTGAGATAGCTTTATCAAAAGCAACGGAGAAAGGAAGAGCTCCATTGTTTTTTTAAGATATCTCGCTATGTTAAACTCGTTTAACATAGCGAGATTACAGCAATGGAGCTCTTCCGTTCTCTGTTGCTGTCTAACACACAAAAAAAAAAAAAAAGACTTATACTAATGGAAAAAGTCCGGGCGACCGGACCTTTTTCCATTAGTATAAGTCTGATTTACAATGGGCACACTGACCAATCAGCGTGCACGTTTTGGAATATTAATTGGGAGTCATTGTACAATGAAAAATCAACCACAGCTTTCAGGTTTTCTACACTTCCAATTAGCAAAAACATGTTACAGTTGCTGCAGAATATTTTATTTGTTCATCTAGTCTCCATGAAAAACAAAATTTCATGAACTTCAATAAACAAAAAACACTGAACCTTGTTATATAAACATAAATATATGTGTGCGTGTATATGTATATATATATATATATATATATATATATTTATGTGTGTGTGTGTGTGTGTGTGTGTGTGTGTGTGTGTGTGTGTGTAAAAATTGAGTGTACATATGTAAAAAAGTGTGTGCGTTTGTGTGTGTATATATATATATATATATATATATATATATATATATATATACATACATACACACACACACACACACACACACACACACACATACACACACACACACATGTAAAAAATGTGTGTGTGTGTGTGTGTGTATAATCAGTTCAGAAAATATGAAGGCTGTTGTATGTGAAATAGGTTTAATTTTCTTTGGTTCTATATTAAAGTAACAGAAAATTATTCAAAAATATAAAAGGTTAGTATTATAAGAATCCCAAGCTGTTAAAACCCCCACGTCTAAGTGAGCTAAAATAATCACTTCAGTAATGAGGAAATTTGCTGTGCTTAGCAGTGAGACACCATTAACCCAGAATTTATCTTTCAGTGAATTTTTTCATGCACGAGTAATGGCAAAGTAACATAAAGGCACAAATGCTCCCTGAACATTCATCACGACGACCAGGTAAAGTGTGCTATGGCCTAGATGACTTGAACTCCACAAGTACAATACAAAGTCATATGGGAGACTTGCGTGAGGAGATCACTCAAAGAGCCATTGTCGTTTCCACTGCATGCCACATTTTATAGAATGGAACTGTTTTACTGTAGGCTCTACAGTTCTTGTGAACAACTATTCTGAAAAAGCCATATTGTGTGTGGCTGAAAAAGAACTTTTCTTTGAAATTAAGCCTATAAGCCAGAAAAAAAAAAGGAATGCAAGAAATGAGAGGCAAAAAAAACAACCCTGTCATGCATACATGTTTATGTAGATATGCATAAAACAAAGATGTTTTCGCATGCTGCCAGGCCATAGTAATGATCTCTTCCTGGGCCATATTTATCAGACTTACATCTGGTAATGTACTTCTTGGAATGAACAGAAAACTGTTAATAATGGGAATATTCTGATTGTCTCAAGGAACACACACACACATGAACACAAAAGAAAATAACAGTGTTAGTCAAGCCCCAAATATAAGATCGCTGCGAGCTCTCACAATACATCTACATTAATGTTGAATAAATTATGCAAGATTGCCGGTAACAGTATAAAATGCATTCCAAACTCATACATGCAGATTTTAACCAAAAAGTGGTTTCAAATATCGAAAACACTTCACTACTAAACCATAGACATTTAAATGCCTGTTTTTTTTTCTCTTCACTGTTAGCAGAACACTATGGATTAAAATTATTATGTCTGTGCAGTGGAACTGTTACATCTAAGGCAGTAGGTTTAACTCTTCCTCTCCAGCAGAACTCTCCATCTGTTTGCAAAGCAAGTTGCTGAATGTAAGGTGAAAAACAGTTGCACAGCTCCTGCCAAATTAACCTCTTAGCAACAGCTGTCAATGCGTATCAGTTTATTTGTTTTAGTTGGTCATTAAACTATGCAATTTATATAATTTTCCACTAGGAATATGCTACAACATTGTGACAAGGAGGTATTATGTTGACAAAGGTGGGGGAGGGGCAGGGAGAGAAAGCTTTCTTAAAGAGGCAGCAGAATTGTTTCATTAGCATAACATCAGATCTGTTTCCAGAGTCAGATATGAATTCTGTGTACTCCAATGCAGGCTATAAATAGAAAAAACACATTTCTTCAAAAATCACAGCTGCAAGAAGGTCAGATTTACAGAACAACATAGAGTTTCAGCCTAATTGCTCAGAATCTAGAATTGAGAAATGAGCACAGTGCATGAAGATCCTTACTACACAAGAACCCATATTTAACTTTTTGCTTTCAACATGGAAGGACAATATATGTTTGTTTGTGTCTTTCGTCTTTTCCCGGTTAGGGGTCGCCACAGCAGAACTCTGGTCTGCTAATGATTGGTAGTTGATTTTTACGTGCCGAGTTACCAGCCCTGACGCACAACCGTCAAGGAAGGTACGCCTATTCACGCATGTCTCCACACAGAAGACGCTCTAGCTGAGAATTGAACCAGACAGCGTCTTACTGTGAGGCAACAATGCTACCGCAGCACCACCACCGCGGGATGGTAAGGACAATATATATGGGTACAAAATGTTTGGTCACATGATCTTTTTTTTTTTTATTTGTGGTTACTATGGTCAAATAATTGATTAGTTGAAATGTTGATACAGTTCACACCACTCAACCTCTTAGCACAAGAAATCTGGACAAAGCCAAAAATAATGTGGTAGGCAACAAAGATCCAAAAGTAGGAACTGATTTTAAATACTGCTGTTATAAACTTAGAAAGTTGCTACAATAAAAGGTTTTTGGTAATATGATTTTCTGAAGGTTATAAAGTCTGAAACTCAAATGTCTGTCATTATTTAGTCCTAAATGATTTGCCAGAAAACCACATATTTTATGAAAAACAAAACAAAATTATGAGGCAAAAATCTGGATATTCTGCACAAATCTGAATAGTTAAGAGGCATGGTACAGCTGAATCTTGAATCTTGGATTATCACACATTTGTGAAAAAAGTTTCAATACTGGGGGTTGGTTGTGTATGTATGTGTAACCATTTCTTATTTAGGGTTAGAGTAAGGGCTACAGAGAGAGAGATGTACTGTATGCTGTGTTTGGGTTTGATGAGCATGCGTGTGCACACGAGTGACAGAGACACAGACAGACTGTTGGCAGTTTAGGATTAGAGTAAGGCCTACGAAATCCAGAAAGTGATAGGTACTGTTAGCAAAATGTTCTTAGTATTCTATTATGTAAGGTTGGGGTTAGAGACAGAGGTATGGATAGGGTTAGCCCACATGAGTAAGGTGGTGCAGACCCCTGCCCATCCTTACTCACGTCTGCTAACCCTAGCCCTACTTTTACCACTTTCCCTAACCCCAGCTCTATTTATATCAGGACACTAAGCCATCTTTCACTAACAGTACTACTATAAAAACAAATTATACCTGATAGTTACTGACATTTTTTTAGTGCTCATAAAAGGAAAGTTTTCCTTTTCAATTCATTTTTTTTTTGCAATGTTATAGTTTTGATTACAGATAAGTTTGATGTTATTTTTAAATTAAATGTGACGCAGCATTAGAGTGGTTATTATACTCCTATGTAATATATATGGGATCATGTCATTTAGTAGAACATCAAAACCATCGCAAAGCACTTTGGTTTAAAAAAATCTGAAATGATCCTGCTGACATGGTTAAGTTAGACAGTCACTAATATGACTTTGCAAGTTTAACAGACATTTGAGTGAAGCAAAATGGGTGTTTTACTGTGGCCTTTTTTTTAAAAGGACAATCACACATTTGAGACGAGTGTACAGAGAGGCTATAATTAATGGACATGAAGCCCATCCTGTCTGTGTATAAAAGTGACTTAAGTCTGCTGTTCCTTTATAACAGTTAACAGCCATTGAAATGACTTGGCAAGAGTAGTATTACACAATGTACTATATTTGCTAAACTTTGACTAAAATGTTTGTTACTATGGCTCATGCATGTGTATGCATAGGGTGGTATTGCTGTATATTTAAAAGTAATAAGTTAGACAGTTTATTTCACTTTCTATAACAGGGATTAGCACTGCATGCAATAAATGGTCGTCTTTGATCGTCTGGGTAGCCTGTTTGTGAAAGCAACTGATTATTTGCACATTGACTTGCACTGCCACCTCACACTGCTTGGTGCTCTGGTTGAATTATTTTCTGCAGTTCTTCTGTGTAGAGTTTGCACGACCTCCTTGCCTCTGCTTGGGTTTTATTCAGGTGCTCTGGTTTCCTCCATAAACACAGGTGACTGGGTATTTCTCCAATTTGCCTGTAGGCACAAATGCAGAGAAAGAATGC
>NC_056728.1:17907877-17917877 GCF_019279795.1 Protopterus annectens
CAGGCAAGTTTGCATAGAGCTGCCCATCAAGTAGCAGCAGTTAACAGTGCCCTCTACAACAGCAAAAGCCTAGACAGTAAAATATCCCTACAAACTTACAGTTAGGTCCAAAACCTAGTAAACAGTGTGGCACTATGTGGAACTGAGCTTAAGGGAAGCTAACTTGTGCATCAAATAGCGCTACCATATCCTAGCAATAAAAAACACATTGTCCCTAACCACAGAACTACCACAGAAGACGCTCCTCTTAAAGCCCAAATCCTTAATCCTAAACAGCTCACCCTATTCCAGGTCTAGACAACATGGATATGCAACTTCCAAAGTTCCCTATGGATAATTTGGTACATTTGGTCATCCTATTTCAAAGTAACAACATATCAATTGTCTCACTTTCTCAGACAACCAGTAATCATTAAAGAAAATAACACAGTATGCAAAAAGATGTAAATATACAACTTGTTTGGACACACAAATTTTGCATTCTACTGAGGTTGTCAGGAATACCCACACTGCATCCCTCACACAAAATTTGCATACTACTGAGGTTGTCAGGAATACCCACAGTGCATCCCTCACACACTCCACTTATCACACACAGATTGTCTTATGTTGCTTAAAAGAAACTTTGCTGAATCTCAGACTACCAAAGGCATCTAACAGCAACACTGCTCTTCAGCAATCACTTAATCACACACACCAAAAGCAACATCTTACATCTCACAAAAGCCTACAAATGGTTCCCCAAGAGCAAAGCCAGTAAGGCAAGCATATACTTTACCTAATACTTATAGGAGACTCCATCATGTCACACAGATGTCCACTCACCAGGTTAGACAAGGAGAAGATAAAAGTTAGTTGCATCTCAGGAGCCAGAACCCACAATATCCTGCACATGCTCAAGTCACTGCACCCCAAGTACCAATACGATTCTACCAGAGTCCCATACCTCTCAGTCTCTTAGCTCAAGAAATCTGGACAAAACCTAAAATAATGGGGGGGGGGCAAAGGCCCAAAAACAAGGACATATTTTAAATATTGCTCTTATAAACTTAGAAAATTGTTAGAAAAAACATGACTTGTAATACTATGTATTTTCTGAAAGATGTGATGTCTGAAACTCAAAACGTGTGTCATTATTTAGTGACCAGAAAACCACAAATTTTTGCAGGAACAGACCAAAAATATGAGACAAAAATCTGAACATTCTGCAAAAATCTGGGAAGTTGAAAGGTATGCATAGTCCACGTGGGTGTAAATGATCGGAGATGCAATTCTCTGGACTGTATGAAAAGAGACATAATGGCTCTCTCAAAATATGTCACAGATAGGTATGGTGCCACACCCACACCAAGAATTATATCACAGTTTGAAGACAGGCCTAAAACTCAATATGACAAAATGCATGATAATGCTCTTTGTGAAACTGTCAACCCAAGTTAATTACTCCACTGAAAAAACACCTCTAAGAACTGATCCAGTAGTAAGGGATCTGGGAACATATGTAGACAGCAACCTGGCCTTGGATTAACACGCAGCTAAGATACTAAGAAAATTATATTATGTTGCCCAATTTAAATCGGTAATGCTATGGCATCCAGGTCCAAGGAAGTTACAGTACCACTCTACTCAGCCCTTGTCAGGTCTATCACTGAATACAATGCCCCCTTTGGCATGTATCTAACCAGACATTTAAAACACTTGGAACACCCACAGAGGTTTCTCACCAGAAGAATTCAGGGCATGAATACCCTGTCCTATACTGATCACCTAAATCCTATGTCACTGTATTCAGTCTCATTCAGCTTGCTGAGTAGGAATCTTTGCCTGGCTTTCAGGACTTCCTCAGACCCAGCCCCGATGAGTCTGTTGCACACACACAAATCAAACAGCACCAGAAACACTAGCTCCAGGGATCTGAACTTCGCTTGTGACATAAACAGAACATGCTGGAGGGACAGATATGTGTCCCAAAGGATCCTCACACTATGGCATGGGCTCCCCATTCATGTAAAACAGAGTTCATCCCTGACCTAGTTAAATAAAACCTTGAAAACTGGATGAGAAATCATCAATTTAGCCCCAGTCTGGATTCCATGTCCCTTATGGAGAGAAGCCATCAATAAGAAAAGTTTTACCCTAACGCTCCCCCCCTTACAAATCCTTATTTACCTCCCTACTAACAACATGCCACCCCATGTAGATGCTCGGGATTTTTTTTTTTTTTTTTTTTGTGGAGGTAGCATTCCAAAGGTACAAAGAGTATATCTACTCTCCTTCTGCAGGACAAAAAAGGATGGTTTGCATTCAGACTAGGTGAAAAGTGTTGCTAGGAAAAATGCATTTTATTTAAACCATTTAAGACTCGGATGGGCCTGAGGTCCATTATATATACACATACATGCACATACATTATTAGTATCCAGACCCTTCCTGGTCTGGTGGGACCTTCTGTGTGACTCTTTTTTTTTAAAGAGGTTAAGGCTTCGACTTTTAATGCTGTTATTTGATCGAGTGGAACATCTAACAGAGAGAGCGAGAGAGATATGCAAGTACTGCTAATGAGAGAAAGGAATTTTGTCACTTATTTCAGTCATTAACCTCTCCAAAGCAAGTCTCTGATACAATCAGGTAAAGAGATAGGTGATATCCCTAAATTACTCTAGAGGCTAGCAGTATTTCAAAACCTCAATGCTTGCAGAAAGACATCAACTGCCCACTGATTGCCAAAAGATCCTTGGCCATGGTTGCAGTCTCTGTAAAGACTACCCTCATTATTTGAGCCCGTTCCAGAGTTCTGTTTATTTGGTTAATGCCCGCATGAAAAATCAGATCTTCTGAGTTCTAGACAGGGGATCTCTGATAAGTGGAAATCTTACCCCTTACTGTAGTTAAGAGCTTTAGTCTCCTGTTCCACTATCCATGTGTGTCTTAAACTCAGGGGCCAAATCTGTCTAGATCATGAAAGGGATCCTTTGTGAATCTTATTGTGGTGTCCACAGCAGTTAGTCAACTCAAACCATGCAAGATGGCAAGAAGTGATGCTTGATCATGCACCTGCAACAGTTTTTTCTTCTTTTATGCTGCATTAAAAGCCAGACTAATGGTAAAGCTCACCATGAGGGAAACAGCTGCAGAGTGGGACTTTAACTGTTCTCTGATCAATGTGTCTTGCAAACGATTGAAAGCTTGGATCATTTCAACAAATATCCTGAGAAACCTCTACCACATGGTCCTAGTAGCTAAGCATCCTCAGGAGAAAAGCGCAGGAAGTATAAATGCACTTCCCTAGGGGGTCAGCGTTTCTGGACTCTGTAGGATGTATTCTAGAGCACTGGAGTGTGAGGGCTTTCTTGAGAGCTGCAGTTGATACCAAGAAGTCTTGCAAAGGGCTCTCCAAAAATAAATTACCGTGCCTAGGAGGATGTTACTTTCTATTCATTCCTTTGGAACTGGAGCCAGTCTATCAGGAAATGTCTGAGTTGCTTTAGTGGCTCTTCAGACTCTACCAGAAGGAAATGGAACAACCTACAAATTCTTCTAAGAGGATCTAAAGACTTTCTGCAAAGTTAAGTGCAGTAAGGATATGGAGTCAGATGGCTTAATCTTCAATTTTGTTTCAGATTGTTAACTGGGTTAGTGACGACCCAGGCTCTTTATAGAATGACAATGACAACTGCATTTACAAACAGATCACCATTAAGATTTACAACATCAGGTTTAAAGATATTTAAAATCTGCAGACACTATAAACACCAGTTATACACCTTTTTATTTGATGGTTTTACAAAAATTACATTTTGCTAGACTGTTAGACAAAGTAAACTATAGTGAATTTAGCTAAAACATCAGTTTAAAAAATTAAAGTAAAGCAAGTTATTAAAACATTTAGAAAAATATTTAAGAATATTGTACATACGTAATTGTAAGAAATGAAATAGTGAATTATGTTTAGAAGCAGAGAATTAGTAAGAAAAATTGTATAGTACTCGTATTTATCCATTGTCTATGAAGCAGATACAAGTTTTAGGCTTTAACAAATATAGCTTTAGTTTGATTTTGTAACTTTTTATTGAAACGTTTTTTACAATTCACTGGGCAAGTGGATGGATCCATGTAGATAGGGCTATTTTAGTAAATGCCTTTTTTCCAACTGTCCTTCCAAATGGAAGTCTTAGTAAAGATATTCCCCGGGATTCAAGAAGCTTGGCGCAAGGACGGTTTTAGCCTTGCGCCGAGCATCCTCACTACAGATGGCGCAGCAGCACCATATGAATATGTATGAGGGCATGCTGCTGCACCCTCAATGTGCACAGGAAACATGTGCGATTGCAGGGGGCATGTACAAGTGCTCTACGAAGGCATAAACATGCCCCGACACTTGCAAAACCTACTATGCCTACTAGTAGAGCCTGCCCCTAATAGTAAGTCAGTAAGTCAGTGTCCGTGGATACCGAAATGTATGCAAAGCATACAAGAGTGTCCATGAACAGTAAAATAAAATCGAAGTAGTAAACACACAAGCACGCAGTGGAATGTAGAGCCTTGTCCCTAGAACTGTCACAGTTAGATTCCCTGTCCCCGTGTCCCTATTATACATTTGAACTGCAGCAATAGCGAAGGTGTAAGCAAAGTGCAGTGTGTCCGAGCGTCGCTGCCCTCCTCCGAGCATAGCTTACACATCATATTCATTCAAATAGAGAAAAACAAGCGGAATCAACGCAAGTGCCAATAGTGTAGTGTTTAGAGCATCCGCCTATCAAAGAGGCAGTCACGGTTCGAGCCCAACAATAGCACATATCATTTTCCATGTGGAATGAATGTTGTTTTACAGTAAAACTGACATAAGAGTATCACATGACATATTTAACTTAAATATAATTCAAGCAAAGTGGCACTGTCATAATGAATAAGGTACTAGTAAGCAGGTGTAAGCGCAAATAAGCAGCAGCAAACACATATAAGTACCAGTAAGCAAGTTGGAGTGCACTTGTGTGGGTCTAAGCAGTGCCCAGCATAGGAAATGTATATAAGTATATGCAGATATATAATATATATATATATATATACATATATATCTATCTATGAAAAAAGAACGATGTAACAATAAAGCATACAAAAGGAATGAGAAGGGAATCAATAGCAAACCCAGTATTATATAGCGCTGTCAGTGTATGTCATATCCATCTGGGCAGGAGTGAGCAAAGCACTGCTACTCACACCACAGGCAGGATATTACCAGTGGGAGTAACACTGTTGATTTGCTAAGTCTACTTTACACACAGACGGTAGTCCCTGGTGGGACTACCCACAAATTGATAGACCATTTGGCCTTCCTACCATTACACAAGCAAGGGCAGGCATGTTAAAGGACTAAATGGTGGGAGAGCCTGAGAATACATGGGGTGGGACAACATACGTGTAGGACCCCTAACGCTCTAGAGAGGGCAATGTGTGGAGGTGTGTCATGGCTGAGATAACAAGTGGATAATGGAAGGTATGCGTGTATTTTGAACAGGGGTGGGGTGGAGGAACTATGGGTATGAAATTATGGAGCCAGGCATGCCAGAGTTGGATGGGCTGGTTCTAAATGAACCACCCTGTAGAGGTCAGCGAGTTTGTTATAGGTATATATGCATACACACATGCAGACATCATTATGCAGAAGTACATACTCTGTAACACATTCATTCCATTTGCAGACATAAATAACATGAATGTGCCCTTTCAAACCTTGACAGTAGATAGAATAATAGGTTGTGCAGAAGAAGGATGGAACAAAGCTGCTAAAATGCAGAAGTGTGTACAATATCCGAAGTCAGTGCTGTGCTGACAATAATCAAATGTGAGGACTTCCCCACACATGGAATCATTCCTGTGATCTGCCTGTTATGGCAACGCCACTTACTAAACTGGTCTATTTGTAAAAGAAATACGCCAAACACGTACATAATTAGGCTCTCATGTGTAACGTGTGCATTAACACATAGTCATACATATTAATTAATTGTAGTGTCATGTTAATGGGAGTAAGGATGTAATGTACTATAGAGACTAATCTTGACATAAACACATGCGTGTCCCATGTGGGACAACCCAAAAATTGCGACTAGTATTCTTTTGGTCGCTCATGTCACCAATGTTTGTGGACTAAACATTTGGGAGTTTTGAGGATACGTGGAGTGAGTCAACCGCTGGGATGGGTCCATAGGAGTAGGGAGTGGCCAATGTGTAGTGGTGTGGATACACCGCGAATCCGACTGGAGAATGGATGGCAGCAGTGTTAGGGAGGCGTTGGGGTGTGTGCTTGGGG
The DNA here is from genome assembly GCF_019279795.1 of Protopterus annectens. Taxonomy (NCBI): domain Eukaryota; kingdom Metazoa; phylum Chordata; order Ceratodontiformes; family Protopteridae; genus Protopterus; species Protopterus annectens. Next base: position 17,914,188 of record NC_056728.1, read on the forward strand.
AACCAGGAGCCATGGGTATATGGGTATATATGCAAATGAAGCAGCACAGCAATAGTGTATTGGTTAGAGCAACCCCCTAATGAACAGACATTACCGTACCAAATCCCACAGTATCACATACCATTTACCATCGGTAATCCGTACATGAACATATTGCGACATCTGTCCGCTGTATAACCTGCAAAATATCAGTTAAAAGATAACTGGAGTGAAGTGTCAGTGTCATAATGAATAAGGCACTAGTAAGCAGGTCAAGCATATATAAACACCAGTAAGCATGTGTAAGTGCATTTGCGTGGGGTGTGTATTGCTTTACAGACACATACACACTCACACACACATATATATATATATATATATATATATATATATATATATATATATATATATATATAATATATAAATATATATACATATATGTATAGATATACATATGGTTGCAGACATCTACTAGATATATATATATATATATATATATATATATATATATATATATATATATATATATATATATATGTATATACACACACACACACACACACACACACACACACACATATATATATATTGAGCCCCCTACGCACCACATCCAGGACTGTATGACAGCGGACATGTCCCTGTCTGGACCTGCTCCCAGGGAGGACAAGCCCCATCCTTAGTGGCGGCACCACCAGAAGGCAGTGCAGAGCCAACAGAGGCAGAGGTCCAAGGTTGGGCCCCAGATGTGCTGCTGCCCGGTGCCATGGCCAGCTGAAGTGGGACAGGAGGTTCTGCCGGGACCTTCAAACCCATACAGCCTATGGTGTTGCAGTTTAAACAGAGATATGGCTTAGTAATAGTCAACAGCATTCAGGATTACTTACAACAGCATGCATAGACATGACCATCAACCCAATACAACAGATGGTATACATTTGCAGAGAGAGCACAACACATGCATATATACTGCATGACATCTGTACAACGTGTAGAAGACTTGTGACTGCAGCTATGAACAGTGGCCCATTATTGGCATGTCACTGAGAACCCCAGACAGTGTCTATCATACCACTGTATCATGTGACATATGTCCAGTCAGGGATGCGATGGCAGCACCTCATCACTATCACCATGTACTGGCTGCAATCCTCACACTATGTTCCTGCTGTTCACAGATGTGTGTTCATGTGTAAAGTAGGAAACAAATGGTTCCACACACTGACCAGTCCATGGATGGCCCTACAGATGGGGGTCCCTCACAAATAGAGCACTGTCTTGTCAGTTTTAAAACATGCAGAATAGCCATTACCACACACACCTTGTTAAACAGGCAGTTGTCTCAATGAAGCATAGCTAGACTTACATGCTGTAGTCATGTCTGGCACATCACCCTCCTATCTTTAGGCTATTTCCCACTGTGTATGTTGTTTGAGGAACATCCAGATATCACCCGTGATGCCGTTTACCAAACACCAGCTCCAGGTACCACTCACAGCGACTGTCATCGGCAAACACCAACATGATGTTCCTAGATATTGTACTATGTTTTTCATGAGAATGGCTATGGGAACATCATTGCAGCTGTTCCACATGCATTCAGCTAGAGGAGGACTGCAATAGGTGCAGAGGCCATCACCCGAACATAACCATCACTTAGAATACACAAGCTGCTGCTGAGCAGGTGTACACCTCCACATCCACCAGAGAGTGTGTGGGAGGGACAGACAGAGACAAAATATATCACAGAAGGGCTTGGAGACTAACACCTAAGCATCGTCTGTCACACACCTACTAGTACAGGGGTTCAAACCCCTGACTGACTAGTCATTACTATTACAAGTGCATGCAGTTACTCCATGTGCCACAAAGCTGACATGTTGGTGTGCTGTAAGAACATATATGTGTGTTGGTGTGCGACATCTGCAACAGAGATATAGTAGACAGACATTAGGCGTAGCACACATGGCTGTCCACATGAACGGATGTCATTGTCAACACAAACACACTCTCTAATGGACTCACATTGACACTCTTTGCCAGGCCAACAAATACACTCTCAAACCACTTAGTTTGCCACACTGCAGTAATGCACAGGTACTACATGCACCACAGGGGATATCCGGAGGTTCTATGGGCTAGGGCATGCGAACGTGTTTGACATCTGTCGGTATGCCAATGGGAGTTATACTGGGAGTGACTGTGGTTGGGAGTATCATACCCCACATGCAGACACAAGGTCCCAGTACTGACATACATGTGTGCATTGCTTCATGGGTGTGTAGTGGTTGGCTGTTGAAAATGGCTGTACAAGGCTGGGTGAAGGGTAATCCTTGGCATCACACCACCCGGCAATGGTGTGCAGTGTGGTACAGGGGTGTAGTGTCTGCAATGTCCCACACAGATGGATATTGTATGAACTGTCCTGACATCCTGGTTACCATTGTGTATGGCCATAGTATTGCAATGTATGCCATGTCTGTGTTTGATAGTCCTTGACATGGACATTGCCTGGGATGTGCATGTCCCACAATAATGTACAGTGACATGTACAGGTGTACCTGGTTTGGCTGGCATATGTTGTGTACACAGACCGTTATCCTCTGATATGCCAGTACTGGTCTGGTGTGGCAGAACCTACTTATAGTCAGCAGGCTGACCCTGCACCTGCACTGATAGCATGATACAGGTATTCCCTGGTGTCAGTGGCATCGGTCCATACAGGGCACATGTGTAAGGCATTGTATGGCCTATGTGGATCACATTTGATGGCACCACATATGTTGCAGGCATCCAGTCGGGAACATAGTGAAGGCATATTGTCCGCAATTATGTGCCTATTGTACTGCTGTACAGGGTGCCATGCCTTCTGCAGCCCACTGCAGTCACACCATGCCTACTATCTGTCATCAATGTGCAGGGTACTAGCAACATAGCGGGATATTCTAGGCAAGTGTGTTTGTGTATGACACATGGGTTCAGGACGTATTCCGGGTAATGGTAGGGTTGCATACTTTGTTCACAAGGCCTTTTGCCAGATGTAGGGGTATGGCTTGCCAACACAGTCCCTTGGCTGACTGACATCTGTACTCCTCGTGAGGTGGACATTGTGACATATAAGATGGACACCATATAGGAAAACTACAAAATCCGCTCCCCAACATGTCCAGTGGTTAGACACTCACAGCCACCTCCACACAGGCTCTGACAGTCAAATACACACACACACACACACACACACACACACACATACACACACACACACACACACACAGCTGGTCCCTCTTGGAGTAGAACCCCTACCTAACTAGTTTATCACACTACAGCAATATGCGATTACAGTACATGCTACGGAGAATACTGGGTTACAGCAGTCCCAGAGGTGTATACGTAGGTGGGTGACATCAGCAGGATTGCCAAAGAAGGGCATTCCAAGTGTACCGCTGGTTTACATGTCTGTTACCTGCATGTACTCGCTGCTTACTGTCACAAAAACACAATTACACCTGCTTAAAAGTGTCTTATGAAGTCCTAATTGACAGTATCAACAAGGCTTGCAGATCTCAAACCCTGGACCATGCACACTGAGGTCACTGGACATACCACTAAGCCATCTGGGTTGTACACATGTTGCATGGAGTCTATAATGCACATCCTACTACAGGTATTCCACAGTAATGAAAACAAATGGGACAGTCCCTTTGTGTACATATG